>NW_024062552.1:0-30000 GCF_006381635.1 Hibiscus syriacus | reverse complement strand
AGTGACAGCAGCTGAAGGAAAGGCTAAATCAATTGTGATCGATCTTTCCCTGACACTTGAACAGTTAAGAACTGAAGCTGAAGCATCAAAGAAAGAAAAGGCTCTTATAACCGAAGACATAACGAAAATCGAAGAAGAAATCCGTAAAATCGAGTTCGAAGTAGACTCTACCGAGGGAAAACTGCAGGCAGCTGTGGAGGAACTTGAAGCAGTCAAGTTAGCAGAGACATCAGCTCTAGAGAAGTTGCGATCTCTCATAGAGACCACAATGCAATCTAGAGCTTCGGCATCTAATCAGAGCTCCAAAATTACCATATCTAAATTCGAGTACGATTACTTAACCGGTCGTGCAGTTGGAGCCGAAGAGATTGCTGATATGAAAGTTGCTGCCGCAGAGGCATGGACTGAAGCTCTCAAGGCTAGTGAAAGGGAAATACTGAAAATGGCAAAATGTTGAAGGCCAAAACAAGCAAAATGGCAAAATGTTGAAGGCCAAAACAAGCAATCACCATACGATAGAAGATCAATGAAAAGCAATGGCAACTTGACACCATTAGGAAGATCAAGGTCCCGAAGATCGTCGTCGCCAGTGACACGGGTGGGTGGATTGACCCCGTTCAACATTAAGAAGAAAGAAAAGTGATGCCGAATTTGGCCAAGATCTTCACCGGTAAGAAAGTTGATAAAGATGCTTAAGCTTGTTATGTTTCCAAGTTTACTTATCGCCATTGCTTAGCTAGCATTTACAAATGTAATTGTAGGTAGTTTCTTTCTTTGAACCTGTGATGTAAATGAATGCAGATTGTCCATGACAAAGAATAACTATTCTATATTGTTATATAGATTTGGCAACGTTGAATATGAAACAAAAGAGAGTTACTGACTTGTTAAGATAGAGAATATAGGAACATAGTTTTGGAGATGTCGGCTGAAGACTAAGGAAATTCTTTGGATTGTGAATCATCAACTGTGGCTCTCAGCTTAAATCAAAGGAGATGAACCACTTATAATAATTTCAAATGTTACCATCAACAACAATATAACTGCCGTACACAAGCTTGCTTCGGCCTGCACCCAAAAGAGCCCCTACAGGAGACCTTTAATGAGGTTTGTGCCTTGTAGCTTCGAGAAATTGAATTCATAAATCCAAGGGGAGTTTATAATAAGTTTTACACATCAACTGGATCAGAGAGAGACCTTCATACATATAAAATATCCATTTCACTTCTCTTAGAAGAATGGATTCATCACTTACTATGAACTTTGGACTCATCACTTACTATGAACTTTAGCAGAATAAATATATTTTGTTAATGTCTCCTCAGCTACAGAGAGTTGTTCAAGAAGAGACGATTATGTAAGTTGAATTATGTAATATGTAACGTTGATTACATCAAAATTGTATTTGCTCAAATCTTTTTGTATTTTTTATTAATATGGGATAATACAAGGCGATATCTGTTTAAAGATAACTCTCAATCATTTGGCATTGAACGCTTACACCCCTAGTAATCTTGGTGCTTGAACCATAGATCTCAAAGAATAACAACAATTCCTTTACCACTGATATCAATCAGTTTGTACATATATCTTTTTGTATTTACTCAAATCTTTTTGTACTCTTCTCTGATATAGTGAACATGTCCGTCCCAAAAGAAATGTAGGCTCTGTGTTATTTTTTAAAACGAGACTCCTAAATTATTTTAAAATAAAGTGAAATTGTAAAATATCAAAAATTAATAAGATTGAAAATAGAATGAAAATGTTCATTAAACACCATAAATTTAGTGAATTTTTTAGGAAGAATTTATTACAATTGAATTCTAGAGATAGTAAAGGAGAAAATTAGATTTTTTTTTTATTTTGTAAAAGGAAACTTTTTTTTCTAGGTTAGCAATTTTTTTTCTCATAGCATGGGGCCCCAAATTTTGGAGCCTTCACATACTATACTTGCTAATGGATGGGCATGATAGTGGATTTTCCCACCCCTTTTTTTGTCTGAAATATATCTTTTATATTAAATCTTAATAATTTTTTCCTTGTTATTATGGTGTTTAATTTATTACAAAATCTCATGTAAGCACATGATTACAATCTCATTTCCACCACATGCACCTCAATAGCAAGGTAACCATTCGCACCAAGACATGTAATAAAACCCACCAGTCTACGCCCGACATTGCAAATAATGATAGAGACAAAAGCTATTAGCACGATTATATAAACAAATGTTCTATTTCCCTAAAAGAGGGATGCTTGAGGACATCAGAAGAGACAGTTCAATCATACAACACGTTGTTTGGAATACTGTAATTTCCAGAACATCAAAGAACAACAAATAAAGAGAACGTGGAACACAGGAAATAAGTTAGCAAGACACCACTACCAAAATCGTTTCTGGTCAGCATTGTCTGTATGCAACTTTGCCATAGCCTCGGACAAAAGCAATGTCGTGGCTTTGGTCATTGTTTGATATTGCGAAGGCCACACCGGTGGGGGTGGCTGAGATTTGTACATTTGGACTCGAGCAGGGTCATCATCAGCTTTGTTAGCTTGATTCGCGGTTTCACCAGCAGCAACACTGCATGATTGAGGTTGGTGCTGAATTTGAGCCCCTGCAAATGCCGTTTCAGTTTCGGTACGAGGTACATGAATATGTTGGTGTCCTGCTGGAAGTTTTGGGTATTGCTGTGAGGCTAAGTCGGCTACATGTTGAGGTACTGCTGCAACCTCCTTGAGAACCACTTGAGTTGGGATCAATGGAGCATTTGGAAGAGCTTGGGGCTGATCAGCACTGATACTCGTTGCTTGATCCATACCATGTTGCATAGGTATACTGTAGGGCTTAGTTCGTGCGATAGGGGAATAATACATTGGATAAGGCTGATTTGTCTGATAATGGAGATATTGCGGCTGCTGCTGCTGTGGCGCCGGATAATAGACTGTGTAATAAGGCGTAACGGGCTGCGTTCCAGGCATGTTTGACGGTACGTAATGGGTATCCTCATGAATTCCTTGTGTTTGCTGCTGAGGTGGATGCATCAGATTTACTGGAAAACCATAAGCATGAATAGGTTTATGCATCTCAAACCCAGAAGAAGGATCAGCAAATTTCTTGTCTGATTCAAAAGTGTTAGAACAGAGCCTATTCTCCATTGAAGCAATGTGACCAACTTGGTCTTGAAAAGTTCCAGCCTGCACATTCGAAACAGCATTCCCGAGACATTCATCGCTGCTGGAATGAAACAAAATATTACAGTCAAAAGGAAGAATAAACTATGAAACCATTCATTCATCTTAAACATATGGAGTTAAATTTAGAAGGTCAATCTAAAGCAACCAGCACTCCGTTTCAGTTTTATTGAATTAAACTTATAATTGATCAAATTTGCTTCCAATCCCCACAACTTCAAGCAGAAATTTGCAAGTTAGAAATTTGACTCTCAAGTTTAACCTCGTTCTATCCAACAATCTAAGAACCAATGAGCTCATTCCATAATCAGCCAAAACGAATCAAAACAATAGAAATCGTCAAAATCTCTACAAAATTTCATTTACAGGTAGCCCCTTTTTTTCAGGAAAAAAAGCCGAACAATTGGACCACTAGCTGCCTCTAAGAGAATAAGGAAACAGAACCATGGAGAAAAACAACGGCTTTTTTTTAAATGCACATTTACACACTGGAGCTCCTTTCTTCTCATGTATAAAGGAAGACACAAATTTGTTTTTATTACCTTGGTATTGAATCACGAAAGGGTTTGATTGGAGGCAAACTAGACAAGGAAAGCGAAGAAGTAGAACCAAAAGAAGAAGAAGTTTCCAAAGGAATGGACTCAGCTTGTTCACCACACCTCCAAACCCCACCCTAGCACTCCTCAAAGCATCAACAAACCAGCTCTCCCGTTTCGGATGAGTCAACTCAGTTTTATCGCCATTGCCAACTGGAAAAAGAAACAGCCTGATATGTAAAGATGCAGCGGTGGAACTAGAAGAGATTCTCTTGTGTTCTTCCAACACGATTTGGAGATCATCGTCGGTCGAGACGGAAATGAGCAAGTCGAGGTCGTGATTTGGAAGTTGGAATTTGAGAGTAAATGGGATGGTGAGGCGGAGAAAGGTGGAGAGGTGGGTGGTGAGGGAAGAAAGTGTAAATGTGGTGGTGTAGTTGTCGGTGGTGGGGATTGTAAGTAAGCGGTTTTCACCGCCGGAATAGTAAAGTGTTTTGGTTTGGGGACGTGAGATGATGCGGCCGCCGTAGCTACACATCAGTCGTGGCTTAGGGGCGGAGGAAGGTGGTAGATCCATGTCGGTGGAAAGGTAGGGGTCAGGTGTTGGCGGTGAGTCTAGATCTAGTTAAGTAATAAAAGCACTATTACTAGACTAACAGGGTCAACTATCTAACTAATCCTCGTACTTGCATACAGATACTATATAAGATAGATTTCATTGTGAAAGATCTATTATTGGAATATTTATGAGTAAAGCCGAAGATGCCACAGATACTTACTTAATAGAATCTAGTCTGACATTCGGCTTCTCCAAACTGAATATAAATGAAACCTCTTATGCATACGTAAACATGATGAAGGGTTGGGTGAATTGGTGATATAGAAGAATATCTCCCCGGCTCTAAACGATTTATGGTTTTTTAGTTTGGACAGAAAATTGAGGTTATCTCACGAAAGGCAGACTAATATACAGTTAATATTGTCGTAACCGATTTTTGTCCGGGCACGAATTTTTTATTTGGCGGGAAAAGTGATGTAAATAAATGGTTTTGAAAATAATTTGGGAGTCGCCATCGGCCTTTTAGGTCAGGTAGGTCGAATACCTAAAAAAATATCTTTTAAAAGAGTTTTTAAGAAAACATCAATTAAAAGATAAACTGATCTGCGTTTTAACCAAAAATTCGTTCTTTTTAATAAAAAAAAAATTCGTGATCGGTTACGTTTAGGGAAGGTTTAGCACCCCTACAACGCCCAAAATTGGTACTTTTAATTATAAATTATCTCTTATTATTAGAAATTTAAAAATTCAAAATATATTTAATTTATAATTCTATTATTTCAAAATTATAATTATGAGAAAAAAATAATTTATATATATTTATAAATAAAATATTTATTTATTTAGAAATATCAGAAAATGACTTCTAGGTGCCTTAAGACAGCTCTTTTCTTCGATATTAATAAATTAATATAATAATTTAAATTAAATTATAATTTTTTTTATAATATTTAATTTTAAAATACCAGAATAGGACATCCAGTTGTATTAAAACTGCCATTTTCTTATAAATAAATAAATATTAAAATATGATAAAAATAATTTATGAAAAAAATATAAATTATTATTTATTATATATATATATTTATATGACTATATAATAATAATAAAAAATAATATATATATATAAACAAGTAAAATTAAAACAATAAAAAATACAATTAGAACTATATATTTAAAAGCAATAAAATAAATGAAAATATTTAAAATTAGTGACTAAATTATAATAAAATTAAAATTAAATGCCTAATTCATAATTAATTATTTAAAATTATAGGGATTAAACATGCTATTTTCCTTATTTATTAATTTGGTGACTAAAATAAAATTATATAAAATTCGAATATCATATTAAAATAAATTAAAAATATATACTTAGGATTAAAATATTATTTATTAAAACTAAAGGACTAAATACTTATTTTATCTAAAATATTTATAATTACGGTTAAGGGCTAAAATATAAATAAATAAAATTTAGAGACCAAATTAAAAGGATTATAAATTTGATTTAGTGACTAAAATGTAGGAATTACAAGTTAAGGGACTGCGGATGGGATTTAACCCTTAGTTAATTACACAAATAGCCCTCCCCAAAACGACGTCGTTCGGGAAGGGCTATTTAAAGCCCGAAACGGCTGGCCCTTCGGGCCAGCTCTCTCATTTCAATTTATCATTCTCTCTCTAACTGAGAGAGAATGATAATGCTCTCCCCTCTCTCTAACTTCCCTCATCGGAGGGAAGCCGGCTACCGGGTGGCAGCCGTCTGTCGCCGTAATTCCCACCGCATCCGATGGCCGGAAAAAAATATTTTTACACCACAATGTAGATCGGACCGTCCTAATGACTGTTCCGGTGATCCTTTCTTTTAAATAGCTCCCGTTCGGAGCAAATCTAAGAAAATACCTTCGGTTTTCGAAGGTTTTTGGTGACGTTTGGAGGCCGGTGGTGACTCCGATCAAGGCTTTGTCTTCCACGGTAAGTTTCTCTTGTTCCTTTCCTTGCTGTTTTAGTGATTTGCTTTCTGTCCTTTTTTTTTTCTTCTCTGTTTTTGCTGGTTGTTGTTCTTTCTTTGCAGGTTGGGTGATGGCTTTATAGCCATCACTGGCGCTTGTCTCGGACCGGTCCTAAGGGTGGAGTTCGGTGAGTCACCGAGCTATGTGGTGACTCACCCCATAGCCACGACGTGTGGGGGGGCAGCTGGATCTTCTGGAGCGTTCTGTTGAAGCGGTGGCAGCAGCTTCCTGAGGCGGCGGGATGTCAACAGTAAGGGAAGCAACGACGTGTCCCTAGGGTGATGATACCCTAGGGTTTCCTCTGGCAAACTGTGGACCGTTTGATCAAACCAGATCCAACGGCTGAAATTGATGATGGCGGCTGAAAATGATGAAACTCTAATCAGTTTAGGGTAGGCCTGGACCAAGTTGGGTCTGGGCCAGTATAGGTTGTAATTGGGCCTCCGGTCTGGTTTGTAATTTGGGCCTGTAATAATATTTATTAATTATAAAATAATAATAATAATTATTATTATAATAATAATAATAATATAAATAATATTTAAATGAAAAAATGAGTATCTTCAGCTGCCCCTCTTTGCTTATTCTTGTGTTAATAAGAATAGAGCAAAGACGAAAAGATAATAAGTTTTTTCATTTGACTTCACTTGATTAATATGGAAATGTTGAATAAATTCTTCTCTTTCTTCAGATGAGTTCTTCTCATTATGAACTTTCCACTGGGGATGATGTTGACCTATTTCCTTCTGTGATAGAGTCATTCAAAAGGTTGAATAAGCTCTTCTCATTATGAACTTCTTCTTTCTTTTTCAGATGAGTTCTTCTCATTATGAACTTTCTCTAGAAAGGTTGATGCTAATCTATCTGCTTCTGTGATAGAATTATGCAAAAGGTTGAACAAGCTCTTCTCATTGTGAACTTCTTCTTCTTCAGATGAGTTCTTCTTATTATGAACTTCTTCTTCTTCAGATGAGTTCTTCTCATTATGAACTTCTTCTTCTTCAGATGAGCTCTTCTCATTATGAACTTTCTCTAGAAAAGCTGATCTATCAAGTGATGGATTTGAACAAAAGGTTGAACAAATTCTTCTCATTATGAATTTCTTCTTTCAGATGAGTTCTTCTCATTATGAACTTCTTCTTCTTCAGATGAGTTCTTCTCATTATGAACTTTCTCTGGAAAAGCTGATCCATCAAGTGATGGTTTTGAACAAAAAGTTGAACAAATTCTTCTCATTATGAATTTCTTCTTTCAGATGAGTTCTTCTCATTATGAACTTCTTCTTTTTCAGATGAGTTCTTCTCATTATGAACTTTCTCTGGAAAAGCTGATCCAACAAGTGATGGTTTTGAACAAAAAGTTGAACAAGTTCTTCTCATTATGAACTTCTTCTTCCTTCTTCAGATGAGTTCTTCTCATTATGAACTTTCCCTGGCAATGTTGATCCATCAAATGATGAATTCAAACAAAAAGTTGAACAAGTTCTTCTCATTATGAACTTTCCCTTCCTTCTTTAGATGAGTTCTTCTCATTATGAACTCGAACTGGAAATGTTGATCCATTGAATGATGGATTTTAATCTTTGCTAAAATCTTTGAAATTCCTGTTAAAATTCAACATGGATGAAAATGAATGAAAATGCACATATTTTTGCAAATGCCTAAATATGATGCATGAATGTTAAGTTATTTGATTTCAGATTGGTGAACTGAGTATTTCTTCAGTTATATAGAAACCCAATAAATCTTTCTTCTTCAAAGCAGAGAATCTATCATCTTTGACAAATGTAGATGTAGATATAATGTCACAAAATCTCTTGAGAATAAAACTCAATAGTATATGCTCTTGAAAAGCTTGCATTCATGCAACATGTTGATTCTGATAACAACTCATCTGATTATGAAGTGATCTTTCAAGATGATTTCGCATATATCGATAGTACTTTTAATACCGAGAAAATCTTGAATTCTGATTCTGATGAGGAGAGTAAACTGTTATACTTGAAAAGAAATGGGATTCTCAAAGGCTGAGACTTCAATAGCCATGAAGAGATGTGGTTCAGATTCACCAATTGCAAAATTGACAAATTTTATATGTGCTGCTCAAATGGCTAAGGTTGCTGACGCACTTCTTCCGGTAAAAGATAGGAAGCCATTATGCAATGATCCCAATTACAAGAAAAGGCGAAACTTGGGTTATGATTTTTGGGAAAGGAATAAGCAGAAGAAGCTTGAAAAGAAGCTTCTTAATGAAGACGATCATGTAGTTCATCTTTTAATTCCAATGATTGGTTCTGTGGTTCCTACCAAACCATATCAGATAACTCAAAGAACACTTCCAGAAGATGCTATTGGGTATTCTTATTTCTACTATGAGCACATTTATCTTTCAAATCCAATGATTGGTTCTGTGGTTCCTACCAAACCAGATCAGATAACTCAAAGAACACTTCCAGAAGATGCTATTGGGTCTTCTTATTTATACTATGAGCACATTTATCTTTCAAATCCAATGATTGGTTTTTGGGGTTCATACCAAACCAGATCAGATAACTCAAAGAACACTTCCAGAAGATGCTATTGGGTCCTCTTATTTCTACTATGAGCACATTTATCTTTCAAACCCAATGATTGGTTTTTGGGGTTCATACCAAACCAGATCAGATAACTCAAAGAACACTTCCAGAAGATGCTATTGGGTATTCTTATTTCTACTATGAGCACATGGCACTTGCTCCTATTAATGTTTGGACTGGAATATCATAGTACTTTATTCAATGTAGAGCCAGAATTTGTAGATTCGAAGCATTTTCATGCTACTACACTGAAAAGGGCTATATTCATAATTCTGCCAATTGAGAACAGATTTTCTCTTATTCTGCTTCCTCCATGTGCTGATGTTTTTCCATTGACAAAGAAATGATGGCCTTCCTTCGAGTGTCCAAAAGTATGTTCTCGATGAGTACTGAAAATGGAATCTGGTATGGGTTGAAAAAAAATAAAATTGTTCCACTTGAATCTGATGAGGTGGAAATGCTTCTAGGTTTCCCTAAAAACCATACACAAGGATCTGTATAGAGACATGTTCCATGGTGGTATCAATGTCCTGTCTCTTTTCTCTGGGATTAATGATGCAGAGGTTGCCTTTTACTGTCTTGGCATACTTTTGAAAACAGATGTGCAAGAACTGAATGATGATTGGTTGGAGCAATTGATGAGTAGTTTTAACGGACTCGACCTTGTTGTCGGTGGCATCCAGCGTAACAACCTTACTGGAAGAAATAAACATCATTGTGATGGGCTTGAAGATTTTTGTTAGTGCATTTACTTGTAATGATTGCTACAACAAACTGTCTCTTCTGCTGCTCCAATATATCCCACTCTTTTCGAATCATGGAACGGTTTAGTTGACAGTAAAACTTGTCATCTTCAACTTTTGGAATACTGTAACCAATGTTACCCTATATAACCAGAGTGCAGATAATGACTTGTTCATGCCTTTATGATGGTGATAATTTGCTTACTTTGTATTCCATGCCTTTAAAAGTATTAACATAAAGTGATATTCAGAAATATGTAACTTATTTCAAAATTATGTTAATCCATAAAAGAATAAATTGAATTTTCGAAAATAAATTGAATCTCAAATAAATTGAACTTGGAATTTATTAATAAATAAATAGAATTGTATTTAAAGTTATGGCAAGCATAAGAATGATAAAAATTCAAATGACTCAACAAATTATTAGCATAAGTATTTCTAAATTAATCAAATTGACACAATTTAGAGTAATGATGTAAGCTTTTGTCTGGAAGATCTCAAACGTTGTCAAAATGCTTGTAGATGTGAAGTTTCTCCCAAACTGTCAAAATCTTAAGAGGGTTCAATTGCCAGATGCCTAATATCAATATGCATTTGAGCCGCCCATTCAGGTTTTCAACTCAAATCCTTCCTTTGGTTACAAGATGCCCTTTGCGGGTTTTCATCTTGACCCCTTTTTTTTCTTTTCTTTCTTTTTTCTTTTTTGTTCTTTTTTTCTTCAAGCATAATATTTCTTGACAGAATCCGAGTTTATTGGATTTCTCAGAATTTTTCCATCCATTTCTGCCAAGATCAACGCTCCTCCGGAAAAGGCCTTTTTTACAACGTATGACCCTTCCCAATTAGGCATCCATTTCCCACGGAAATCTTATGTATATGCAAGATCTTTTTTAGTACTAGATCACCCTCTTGGAATTCTCTTGGATGTACTTTCTTGTCATGTGACTTCATCATCTGTTTCTGATACATCTGTCCATGGCAAATAGGTTTCAATCTTTTCTCCTCAATAAGGTTCAATTGATCAAATCTAGCTTGGATCCATTCGGATTCATCCAATTTTGTTTCTCTCAACATTCGAAGCGATGGAATCTCAACTTCAATTGGTAAGACTGCTTCCATCCCGTAGACTAAAGAAAAAGGTGTTGCCCCAGTAGATGTTCGAACAGTAGTTCGGTATGCATATAAAGCAAAAGGTAACTTCTCGTGCCAATCTTTGTAAGTTTCAGTGGTCTTTGTAATGATTCTCTTGATGTTCTTATTTGCTGCTTCAACTGCCCCATTCATCTTTGGACGATATGCCACTGAGTTTGCATGTTTGATCTTAAACTGTGCACAAAGTTCGGTCATCATTTTGTTGTTCAGGTTCAGAGCCTTATCTGTAATGATCCTTTCTGGTAGGCCATACCGACAAACTATCTCTTTCTTTATGAATTTGCAAACTGTGGACCTCTTAATATTGGCATATGAAGCAGCTTCAACCCATTTGGTAAAATAATCAATTGCCACAAGGATGAAGCAATGTCCATTCGATGCTTTTGGTGTGATTGCACCAATGACATCTATTCCCCACATAGAAAATGGCCAGGGTGCTGTCATTACATGTAAAGGAGATGGGGGTACATGAATCTTGTCTGCATATATCTGGCATTTATGACATTTCCTTGCATAATCAATGCAATCTGTGTGCATGGTAGCCCAATAGTATCCATATCTCATTATTTTTCTGGCCATGGAAAGACTATTTGCATGTGTTCCACATATTCCACTGTGTACTTCTTCAATGATGCTTCTGGCTTCGCTGGTATTTAAACATCTCAATAGCATTTGATCATTGCTTCTTCTATATATAATCTCGCCATCAAGAAAATATCCAGCAGCCATTCTTCTCAAGGTTCTTTTATCAATTTCAGATGCATTTTGTGGATAACTTTGATTTTTGATATATTGCAGGATATCATGATACCATGGTTTACCATCTACCTCTTCTTCCACACTATAACAATGTGCAGGAATTCATATACTTGCATTTTGATTGGCATCATATC
The DNA here is from genome assembly GCF_006381635.1 of Hibiscus syriacus. Classification (NCBI taxonomy): domain Eukaryota; kingdom Viridiplantae; phylum Streptophyta; class Magnoliopsida; order Malvales; family Malvaceae; genus Hibiscus; species Hibiscus syriacus. The sequence goes on along the minus strand of NW_024062552.1, from coordinate 18,332 downwards.
AACTTTCTTAGTTGCCTGAAACATAGCAGCTAATGTAGCCAAAGCATCTGCCATTTGATTTTCTTCTCGAGGGAGATAATTGAAGGTGACTTTCTCAAATTCTTTCACTAATTTGAGGGTAAATTTTGGTATTCCAACAATTTGGGATCCTTTATTTCCCATTCTCCTCGTAATTGATACACCACTAACGATGATCTCCATATATTTTGAGACATTGATTTTTCTTTCTATAGCTGCTTTCAATCCCATGACACAAGCTTCGTATTCTGCCATGTTATTGGTGCAAAAGAACTCCAGTCTACTTGTAAAGGGATAATAAATATTTTTTGGAGAAATTAACACTGCCCCGATTCCTCGTCCCAAGGCGTTGGATGCTCCGTCAAAGTAAAGCTTCCAAGATGCAGATGCATCATTTGTTCCAACTTCTTCATTCATGGATATGCACAACAAATCTTCATCTGGAAAATTGAAACTCAAAGGCTGATAATCATTTGATACACGACTGGCCAGAAAATCAGCTATGACACTTCCTTTTATCACTTTTTGGTTGACATATACAATATCAAACTCAGATAATAACATTTGCCATCTAGCCATTCTGCCTGTCAAAGCTGGTGATTCCATTAAGAATTTCAAAGGATCAAGTTTGGATATCAACCAAGTAGTATGATATAACATATATTGTCTGAGTCTTCGAGTAGCCCACACCAAGACACAACATAATTTTTGTATGGTGGATATCGAATTTCACAATCAGTAAATTTCTTGCTCAGATAATAAATAGCTTTTCCTTTTCTTCCAGATTCATCATACTGTCCCAGTACACATCCCATCGAATTTTCAAAGACCGTCAAGTAGAGAATTAATGGTCTATCAGGCATTGGTGATACTAAAATGGGGGCATTGGATAAATATTTCTTAATAATATCCAAAGTTTCTTGACATTCATCATTCCAGACTTCAGGATTGTTCTTTCGAAGTAATTTGAACACTGGATCACATTTTTCAGTTAATTGAGAAATGAACCGAGATATATAATTTAATCTTCCTAAAAAGCCTCGAACTTCTTTTTTTGTATTGGGTGGTGGAAGATCTTGAATTGCTTTTACTTTATCTGGATCAATCTCGATTCCTTTTTTGCTGACCACAAATCCCAAAAGTTTCCCAGAAGTTACCTCAAAAGTGCATTTAGCGGGGTTGAGCTTTAATTGATACTTCCTCAATCTCTGGAAAAGCTTTCTCAGATTTTGAATATGTTCTTCTTCAGTTCGGGATTTGGCAATCATGTCATCTACATATACTTCAATCTCTTTGTGCATCATGTCATGAAACAAAGTTACCATGGCTCTTTGATATGTTGCCCCTGCATTTTTCAATCCAAATGGCATCACTTTATAGAAGAATGTGCCCCACATGGTTACAAATGTTGTTTTTTCCATGTCTTCAGGATTCATTTTTATCTGATTATATCCTGAAAAGCCATCCATGAATGAAAACCATGCGTGTCCTGCAGTATTGTCCACCAAGGTGTCTATGTGGGGTAATGGAAAGCTATCTTTCGGACTAGCTTTGTTGAGATCTCTGTAATCCACACACATTCGAACTTTCCCATTTTTCTTTGGTACGGGAACAATGTTGGCTACCCATTCTGGGTATTTGGCTGCCTGTAGGAAACCTGCATTGATCTGTTTCATCACTTCCTCTTTGATCTGTAACAACATTTCTGGCCTCATTCGCCTGAGCTTTTGTTGGACCAGTTTATATTCTGGATTGATTGGAAGCTTGTGCATTACTATATCTGTACTCAAACCAGGCATATCTTGATAAGACCAGGCGAAGATATCTTTGAACTCTTGAAGAAGATTTATCAATTCTTGTTTTATATGGATTGTCAGAGTAGTACCAATTTTCACCTCTTTCATTTCTTCATATGTTCCCAGATTTATAGTTTCAATCTCTTCTTTGTGAGGTAGAATTTGTTTATCTTCTTTTTCTACCGGTCTTAATAATTCAGTAGGAACATCACATTCTAGTTCATCCCCACACCCATTGATTTCTTCCAGACATATGGGCTGCTCTAAATTTATCTCTTGATTAAATTTAGGAATAAACATGCTATTAACATTGTGACACCTGTAAATTTAAGTCGGACATATTTCCGAAAGAATATAGTAAATTTATGAAATAAATAAATGTAAAAATGTAAAAAAATGTAAAGAATGATTGCCATCTGAAAATTTTAAAGAAAATTTCTTATATTTAATATTAGGTGAACTTAACATAATTTCCTTTACAAGATAACAAAAAGTTTTCATACTTTTGGGCTAAACATAAAGATTAGTTCTGAATATTACTCTGCGTTAATATTAAAAACTATAGGAAGGTCTTCAGTGGTCCAATTGTTGAGTGTTTCTCCAGGAAAACATGGGCAAATCCTATCCAAGTATTTGCCAGTCTTGTTGTCATTCATGATCATGTTGATAAATAATCCATTCATAGCTTCTTCAACTATGCTTTGATCTTTCATCAACTTTTCTTCTTTAAAGGCCTCAACAAGCTGTTGTTCTACATTAATTGTTCCTCCTGATCTGAATGTGGTCTTCAACTATGGGAAAAACATGTGTTCCCAAAGGATTTATTTTCCTTTCAACCTTGCCTTTCTGTCTTTACACCTTCTTTTCATCTCTTTGTTCTTTTGCTGAAAATTGGGCTTAAATCCAACCCCAAAACGATCTTTCTTCATCTTTATACTTACAGGAACTGAAATCCCTTGAAGATTCTTTCCTAAACCTTTCCCAGCTTTAGCTCCGATGCCTAAAGTTTGTCGTACCGTCATCTTGGTGCAATCAGATAATCTGGGATATGGAATTTTGCTTCCTTCTGCAATAAAGGTTGCATTGACAAATTCAAGATCTCGGAAAGAGCATTCAACAACATCATCATTGGTTTCAATATATGGAACATCACTTGTTATAGACGCAATGATTTCTTCTTCAGCTCCTACGCATATTAGTTGTTCATCAACAACAAATTTCAATTTCTGATGTAATGAAGAAGGAACGGCTCCTGCTGAATGAATCCATGGCCTCCCTAATAAACAATTATATATAAGGTGGATGTCCATCACCACAAAGTCAATATTGTACACGACTGGTCCAATTAACAACGGTATTTCTATTTTCCCAAGCACCTTTTTTTGAGTACCATCAAAGGCTCGTACTACATTCTGATAACTCTTCATGTGTGATTTATCCACAGGCATTCTTTGAAGTGTGACTAGAGGCATCAAGTTGAGAGCGGATCCATTGTCAATCAATACTCCTGGCAAAACATGACCATGACAATGTGTAGTGATATTCAAAGCTTTTACTGACCCCATTCTGCCTTCAGGTATTTCATCATCTGTGAACGTTATGTAATTGTCAGCGGCTATGTGTCCCATAATTCTGTCAAGTTTATTGAGGGATATGTCTTCAGGGATAAAGGTTTGATTAAGCATTCTCATCAAAGCATTCTATGTGCTTCTGAATTCATCAATAGATCAAGAATAGAAATTCTCGCTTGTTGTTTGTGTAGTTGTTCAACCACACTATACTCACTATGTTTCAGGAATTTCAAAAATTCTTGCGCTTGTTTTTCTGTTACAGGCTCATTGAATACTGGAGGGGATTCATCATCAAATACCTTTTGGGGTATTACCATGGTTTTTCCTTTTGTTTTTAATTGTTCCGAGGCATTGGATGTTTCGGGAGAGTAACATCTCCCACTTCTTGTAAAGAATCCGACTTCACTCACTGCTTCAGATGTCGAACCCAGACTCTGTATTTTCTCTTTGGTTTTTCTAGAGAAACAAATCCTCCTACCATTGAAACATTGGTAGTATAATTCCAAGGTACTCTGCGGGTATCCTTGTATGGAAATGGTAGAGGAGTTGTGATAACTACTTTCGGCTTTATTGGTGTAGGAATCACCGTAGAAGATTTCACATTAATGATCATATGATCATTTGTTCTTTGACTAGGTTTAGAATCTTCTGATGAGCAAACATCATCTTCTTTTTTCCCTGGTTCTTCTTCAAAGAATTCTATCTCTCTGCTATTCATCAATTTTTGCACCAAATCCCTAAACTCAGGACATAGTTGAATTTCATGCCCCTTCTCTTGATGATATTCACAATAATTCTTGCCTTCATTATGCTTTGGCCTGAATTGTTGTGGAATTATACCAGCTAAAGAGAGTTGTTGAAATACCCAAACAAAAGGAGATTTAATTTCAGAAATGTCAGTTTTTGCTTTCTTTCTGTTCTCTTCCTGAATTGCATTCACGTTTTTATCTCCATGATTTGGCAATGGATGATTTGATGTAGATGGTGAATTGAATTCCAACTTTCCAGTGTTGATCAAATTTTGAACCACCCTTTTGAATGCCAAACTGTTTTCAATAGAATGACCCGTAATTCCTTCATGGTAAACACAGTGTGCCTTTACATCATACCATGGAGGTAATGGTGGTTGCGTGAGAACCAAAGGATAGGGCCGTATGACATCGGCTTTTAACAGCGAATCATAGATCTCAGTATATGGTACTGGTAAAGGTGTAAAAGACAACCTTTCAATTTCCTTTCGAGATCCTCTGGACTCTCTCGATTAGTGTTTGTTTCTTCTTTCTTAACCTTTGGTTGGGTTATTGTAACACTTTTCGATGAATCCTTGTTGTAAGAATTTGCATTGTTGACTTCATTCTCTTTTTTTCGGTACATAGGTCTTTTGGAACTAGACCCTCATTTGATTCAATTTTGCCACTTTTCAAGATTTTCAATGAGTTCTCCAAATGACCAAATCTGCAAAATTTCTGGTTGCATTTCCCATTAGATGATTAAATAAGGAGCTTTCAATGTATGGACAAATATTACTGTAGCCTCTTTTTCTGACAAAGGTGGTTGAACCTGGGCTACCGTGTCACGCCATCTCTGAGCATACTGTCTGAACGTTTCGTTATTCTTTTTCTCCAAATTTTGGAGAGTCCATCTATCAGGGACCATGTCTGTTACGTGGCGGTACTGCTCTAGGAATGCTTTAGCCAGATCTTTCCAAGATCTAATGTTGGCTTTGGTCAATTGAGTATACCATTTTAAGGCTAGTCCTGTCAAACTATCTTGAAAGCAGTGAATTAACAATTTCTCGTCTTTCACATATCCTGCCATTCTGCGACAAAACATAGTAATATGGGATGAAGGGCATGTGGTACCGTCATATCTATCAAATTCGGGAACTTTGAACTTGATGGGGAGGATTAGGTCTGGAACCAAACTCAACTCACTAGCGTCAAACCCATAGAATGATTCAGTTATTTCCACGGATTTCATTCGTTCTTCTAAGCTCTTGATCTGTCTGGTCAATTCTTCATTTACTTTTTCTTTCTCATTCAGCTCATTCAAATCTGGGATTAGATGCTCAGCATTAAAATCCCCTATTTTCACATCTGATATAAGTGGATTTTTGCTTGAAGATGCAGGATCCACTGTCGATTTCATGTGGTTTGGTTTCTTGAAATGCTGATGTGCGGGCATTGATTTGTATAGGTGTAGTACCAGAATGATAAATTGGTTCTGGTGGAAAACCTAAAAGATACATAGGTTCTTGGTCGAAAGATACAGGATTTTCATGCATTTTTCCAATGATAGCCTGCCTTTTAAACATGTCTTCTATTTTCTGCATCATGCTGTCTTGTGAGTTTGCAATACTGGCTTCAATTTTCTCTAGCTTCATTCTCATCTCTGCTTGTTCTTTTTTATGTTGTTCCTCAATACGTTATATTTTATCCTCCATAATTCTCTTAGTAGCTTGTCTAGTACCATAGTGATGTTGTATTTCTCTTTTGGCCAGAATAACTGCGATTGAAAAATCTTTTGATATTATTTTCTTCAAATTTTAATTAATGAATTTTATCTTAATAATAAAAATTATACATAAAGAAAATCATGAAATGAATAATGAATGTATGCAAAATATATGTATACAAACAGGTATTGATCCCAAAAAGTTAACTGTCATAGAACAACTTTCATCGGCATACAAAAGTTTCTTTATAATAGTTCATAACTACAGATAAGGCGTAACTTTCCTATTAAGCTCTATAATTTCTTTCATTAACCATGGCACCTTCTTTCCGAACTTAGAAACTGGATCAACGTGATGCTCAATTATTTTAGCTTCAACAGCTAGTTCCCCAACATATCTAGCAACTTCGCTCATTTGTACCATGGCCTCGAATACCATATTACTTCTTTCTTCACTTCTTTCTACATAGAAATCAGTTGACTTTTGCCATTGTTCATTAGTTCCTTCAAGAGTTTGCTCTAACTCAGTGATTCTGACTTGATAATTGTGCAGAGTTTTTTCAAGATCTCTAATGCATCTTCGCAGTGAAGCACTTTCCTCATTACTTTCTTTGAGATCATTAGGTCCTAGACGAACCTTTTCTTGAAATAATGACTCTTCAAGTTGCAAAATGTAAGTGTTAAACTCTGAGTTTTTGTTTCTAGACTGATCCAGCTCTTCTTCCAGTTTTGTTCGTGCTTGTTGCGTTCTTTGATTAAGCTTCTGGATTTGAACATTCTTGTTTCTACATCTTTGCATCCAATTGCTAGCCACTTCTTGCTCTACCTTAAGTTTGGTGTTGAAATTCTTTCTTTCCAGCTCCCATTTTACTTTTTCAACATTGAACTCTTCAATCCTTTGGCCTCTGACTTCAAGTTCGGCAATTAGCTGGTTCATTTCAGATTCAAATCCCTTGAACATGATATTTTTCTCACCTTCAAATTTATCAAAGATGTCATTCTTCATTTCCTCTAAATCTTTAGCTCGATCCCTTTCTCTTTGCATTTCATTCATGATCTCGCGATGTTCAACTTTGTGTTTTATAATTCGCTCTCTTCTGTCAACCTCAAAATCTTCCATTTTTTGCTTTCCTTTCTCAAGGCTTTTGAGTAGACAGCTATTCTTTCCTTTCAGATCTTCAACTCGACTTTCTCGATGTTCAATTCTCTGGTCATTTGTACTGTTGATTGGCTTGGTCCTGATGCTTTCCGGGATTTATATAACTCCTGGTAATTTTTCTTTAATGCTCTGAATTCACCATCAACTTTTTCTTTGTTTTCTCTCAACATTGCACATTGTGATGAATGAAAGTCAATGTCAACACCCAACATAGCTTTATCTCGTCTCATTTGCTCTAATTCTCTTGACCAATCTTCTCTTTCTGCTTCAAACTCAGCTCTCAGGATTTCAATCTCTGATGGAACCACCTTAATGCGATCTTCCATAGAGATATCCTCAGTTTGGTCTGGTAGAGGAATATTTTCATTTTTCCTGACAGATCTCCATTCCTCATAATCAGGAGTTAACATTTCTTTTGCTGCTTTAGCTCGGATACAAAAAGTTGTTTTCCAAGCTGTAAAGGCTTCCATGATATTTCTTTTATAATTTTTACTGTGGAATGCGAACTCAGATGAATGTAATCCAGCAGTGACAGGTACAAATTGACGACCTTCGTACTGTCTTATGACCAGAAGTGGTGCATATCCAATTCCTCCCCACAATCCGAGCAACATTATCCAATTGTAATCACCACATTTGTAAAAGAATTCTCTTTGGATTTGCCATGGGGCTCGCCAAACAATGTCATTGCTTTGCAGATTTCGAAAGGCATTAATCCACATATCTTTCTTAATTTCTTTCGGCCATTCTTGCTCCAGAAATTCTTTTAATGGTGAGTAATCCGTATTAAAGCACCGGTATGAAACCTTTTCTGTTCTCCAGAAATGGCTACGGATCCAAACATATAACAATTGGGTACACCCTGAGAATCGTCCACCTCCTAGCTTTCTACAAGCATTTAACGATCTGAAAGTCTCTGCTAGAATTGCAGAAGCATGATTAATCTTTTTTGGTAGCTGCTCAAACAAATCCACTACTGCAGCTTCAATATATCCCAATACTTTTGGAAGATGACCATACCATACATACCCAGAGCAAATAGATCTAATCGTACTTTAGTGTCTGGATGACTCTGAATAAGTTCTTTAATGTTGGTCCAAGCAATGCCTTCGCTTTCGCCCTTTTGTTTTGTACGGGATGCCACCCATTCTTCTCGTACCCCGGCAATCTTTGCTAATTTAACTCGAAAGGGTTGAGTTTTAATTGACTTTGAATAGATTTGATTCTCCAAAGCCCCTTCTATATGTAGCAAAGTTGTGTACTCTTCAATAGTAGGGACCAAGTCTTCCTTATTGAGAGTGAAGCAATTGTACCCTGGATTCCAGAATTGAATTAGGGCTCGAAGTAAGTCATCATCAACTTCGACATAGAGCAAATATGGGATGTCTCCGTAAGTCTGATAAAACTGCAATTTTTTGTTTGAGTCCCAACTTTCCCAAATGCTTCGCAAATCTTGCATGTCATTTCTTTTTAGCGAAACTGGAGCATAACTGACCAAGTCCGATACATAGTCATCTTGCAGACTGTCTCCTCCTTGTCTTTGTAAGTCCTCAGCCCACTGTCTTACTTCTGAGTTTAGAATTATTTGTTTTGAACACTTTTTATCCATGGATGAAGGCTTTCCAATGAGACAATTAACACGAGGATCAATGCCTTTTATCCTGTATGATGCTATGCAAACAGAATAAATAAAGAACAAAAAGAAATAAATTAGTTTACAATAAAGAAAAAATAATTTAATATATGTCTACCTAAATATTTTTTAAACATGCTTTTTTCATAATTTAAATAATTTAAATTCACATGTAATTTAATCAGTAAGAAATAAATAAATAAATTAAAAGGAAAGTTAGAATTCATTTCTCTTGTGTGTACACCTATTTTGGACAAAATTTCGGCATGGCTTCAGATCGGAAGAGTTTCTAGGGTTTATTATATGCAAGGTTTCATATCTAAGAATAAAGGTACCCGAACTGTCCTTGTTGCCCCCTTGGGCTATCAAACCCTCAATCCTAGTCCATTACAGATTTAAATGGATCGAGTTCAATTCGAGGGACACATTTCTCTATGCCTGACACGGAGAATAAATTATCACGAAGACATAGAGTATATGAACCCCGAAAGTTACTTGCTAGGTCTGACACGGAGAATAAATTCTCACGAAGACTTCGCTTTCACTCCACTTAAAAGGGACAAACTCAATTATAGAGCTTTATGTTATGCAAATGCAAGTGTGTGTGTGAGGAGAAATGTTCAAACCTCTGACAGAAAAATAAATAATGAAATAAATACTTGCAAATAAAATGAAATATTAATAAGAAAATATATAAATACTATGAAAATAATAAGTATATAAAAAATTTGAAAAGAAAGAATTATAAATTAAATATATGAATTTTAATTTATAATTAATAGAGATAATTTATAATTGATTTTAAAAGTTTGACCAGTCCCCAACGGAGTCGCCAAGCTGTCGTAACCGGTTTTTTGTCCGGGCACAATTTTTACTTGGCGGGAAAAGTGATGTAAATAAATGGTTTTGAAAATAATTTGGGAGTCGCCATCGGCCTTTTAGGTCAGGGTAGGTCGAATACCTAAAAAAAATTTTTTAAAAGAGTTTTTAAGAAAACATCAATTAAAAGATAACTGATCTGCGTTTTAACCAAAAATTCGTTCTTTTAATAAATAAAAAAATTCGTGGTCGGTTACGTTTAGGGAAGGTTTAGCACCCCTACAACGCCCAAAATTGGTACTTTTTAATTATAAATTGTCTCTTATTATTAGAAATTTAAAAATTCAAATATATTAATTTATAATTCTATTATTCAAAATTATAATTATGAGAAAAAAATAATTTATATATTTATAAATAAATATTTATTTATTTAGAAATATCAGAAAAGGACTTCTAGGTGCCTTAAGACAGCTTTTTTCTTCGATATTAATAAATATTAATATAATAATTTAAATTAAATTATAATTTTTTTATAATATTTAATTTTAAAATACCAGAATAGGACATCCAGTTGTATTAAGACTGCCCTTTCTTTAAATAAATAAATATTAAAATATGATAAAAATAATTTATGAAAAAAATATAAATTATTATATTTATATATATTATATGACTATATAATAATAATAAAATAATATATATAACAAGTAAAATTAAAACAATAAAAATACAATTAGAACTATATATTTAAAAGCAATAAAATAAATGAAAATATTTAAAATTAGTGACTAAATTATAATAAAATTAAAATTAAATACCTAATTCATAATTAATTATTTAAAATTATAGGGATTAAACATGCTATTTTCCTTATTTATTAATTTGGTGACTAAAATAAATTATATAAAATTTGAATAGATTAAAATAAATTAAAAATATATACTTAGGATTAAAAATATTATTTATTAAAACTAAAGGACTAAATATGTATTTTATCTAAAATATTTATAATTACGGTTAAGGGCTAAAATATAAATAAATAAAATTTAGAGACCAAATTAAAAGGATTATAAATTTGATTTAGTGACTAAAATGTAGGAATTACAAGTTAAGGGACTGCGGAGGGATTTAACCCTTAGTTAATCACACAAATAGCCCTCCCCAAAACGATGTCGTTCGGGAAGGGCTATTTAAAGCCCGAAACGGCTGGCCCTTCGGGCCAGCTCTCATTTCAATTTATCATTCTCTCTCTAACTGAGAGAGAATGATAATGCTCTCCCCTCTCTCTTGCTTCCCTCATCGGAGGGAAGCCGGCTACCGGGCGTCAGCCGTCTGCCGCCGTAATTCCCACCGCCGGCCACCGCATCCGGTGGCCGGAAAAAAATATTTTTACACCACAATGTAGATCGGACCGTCCTAATGACGGTTCCGGTGCTCCTTTCTTTTAAATAGCTCCCGATCGAAGCAAATCTAAGAAAATACCTTCGGTTTTCGAAGGTTTTTGGGTTACGTTTGGAGGCCGGTGGTGACTCCGATCAAGGCTTTGTCTTCCACGGTAAGTTCTCTCGTTCCTTTCCTTGCTATTTTAGTGATTTGCTTTATGTCCTTTTTTTTTTCTTCTCTGTTTTTACTGGTTGTGTTCTTTCTTTGCAGGTTGGGTGATGGCTTTATAGCCATCACCGGCGCTTGTCTCGGACCGGTCCTAAGGGTGGAGTTCGGTGAGTCACCGAGCTATGTGGTGACTCACCCCATAGCCGCGACGTGTGGGGGGGCAGCTGGATCTTCTGGAGCGTTCTGTTGAAGCGGTGGCAGCAGCTTCCTGAGGCGGCGGGATGGCAACAGTAGGGAAGCAACGACGTGTCCCTAGGGTGATGATACCCTAGGGTTTCCTCTGGCAAACTGTGGACCGTTTGATCAAACCAGATCCAACGGCTGAAATTGATGATGGCGGCTGAAAATGATGAAACCCTAATCAGTTTAGGGTTTCAATTATAACTGGGCCTGGACCAAGTGGGTCTGGGCCAATATAGGTTGTAATTGGGCCTCCGGTCTGGTTTGTAATTTGGGCCTGTAATAATATTTATTAATAAAAAAATAATAATAATTATAATAATAATAATAATAATAAATAATATTTAAATGAAAAATGAGTACCTTCAAGGTGTTATCGGATACATTAAAAGATATTTGATAAATTCGGTTTAGCGCTATCGGAAATATCGAGTAATAATAATGTAATAGGTGGAAATCATGAAGAAATATTAAAATTTTGGCAACCGGCAAACTTAACTTGTCAGTTTGTGTCGATACTTTATAAAAATATATTGATCAATAACAATATAACAGGTAAAAAAATGACAAAATCGGTTTATAAATGACAAAACAGGTAAAGTGCTACCGGATATTGAAAGTGTCGATACTTTATAAAATGTATCGATCCATAACAATATAACAGGTAAAAAATGACAAAACCGGTCTATAAATGACAAAACAGGTAAAGCGCTACCGTATATATTGAAAGTGTCGATACTTTATAAAAATATATCGATCCATAACAATATAACAGGTAAAAAAATGACAAAACAGGTAAAGCGCTATCGGATATATTGAAAGTGTCGATACTTTATAAAAATGTATCGATCCATAACAATATAACAGGTAAAAAAATGACAAAACCGGTCTATAAATGAAAAAACAGGTAAAGCGCTACCGGATATATTGAAAGTGTCGATACTTTATAAAAATGTATCGATCCATAACAATATAACATGTAAAAAATGACAAAACCGGTCTATAAATGACAAAACAGGTAAAGCGCTACCGTATATATTGAAAGTGTCGATACTTTATAAAAATATATCGATCCATAACAATATAACAGGTAAAAAAATGACAAAACAGGTAAAGCGCTATCGGATATATGAAAGTGTCGATACTTTATAAAAATGTATCGATCCATAACAATATAACAGGTAAAAAAATGACAAAACCGGTCTATAAATGAAAAAAACAGGTAAAGCGCTACCGGATATATTGAAAGTGTCGATACTTTATAAAAATGTATCGATCCATAACAATATAACAGGTAAAAAAAAGACAAAACCGGTCTATAAATGACAAAACAGGTAAAGCGCTACCAGATATATTGAAAGTGTCGATACTTTATAAAAATGTATCGATCCATAACAATATAACAGGTAAACAAATGACAAAACCGGTCTATAAATGACAAAACAGGTAAAGCGCTACCGGATATGTTGATAGTGTCGATACTTTATTATAAGTATCGACACTTTTGAAATTTAAAAGAGAAGAAGTTATAGCGCTAATAAAGTGTCGATACTTTATAAAAATGTATCGATCCATAACAATATAACAGGTAAAAATATGACAAAACCGGTCTCGAAATGACAAAACTGGTAAAGAGCTATCGGATATGTTGAAAGTGTAGATACTTTATTATAAGTATCGACGCTTTTGGAATTTAAAAGAAAAGAAGTTATAGCGCCAATAAAGTGTCGATACTTTATAAAAATTTATCGATCCATAACAATAACAAGTAAAAATATGACAAAATCGGTCTCGAAATGACAAAACCGGTAGTAAAAAAGTGTGCTTGTGTTGTCATTTTTATTTCAGAATTTTTATTTTTTAATACAAAAAGTTAGATATTTTAAGCAAAACCCAATAAGAAAAGAACAAAAACTTTGCGGTAACAAAAGAATAACATGGGAAATCCACCATGTTATCAGTTTTCAAAGAACAAAAACCCAGAAACAGACATCTCTCAACGCAAACTTATGATATACTCTATTATCTCCATAAGATAAAGTTAGGTCAATTTTAGTTTTATTTTTTTTGTTAGGATTTGTGTCATTGAAACTGTTGATTGAAGAACTCAAACTGGTGCACGCATAAATGTCGATGCATTTATAAAAGTATTGATCCAAAAAACATCGAAATTGATAATTATTATGTAACAGGTAAATTTACAATGTAACCGGTAAAAATATACTGGTTAATAGCAAATAGGTTTACATTATGTATAGACACTCTTTAAATATGTGTCGATACTTTTCCCCAAAATGAAAGCACAACGAGGTGCACGCATAAAGTGCGATACATTTAAAATGTATTAATCCCAAAAACATCAAAACCTATAATTATAATGTAATAGGTAAATTTACAATGTTACCGGTTTAAATATACCTGTTTAGTTAGAAAATATGTCAATATAAGCGCTACCTAATATATTATTGTACTTGATAATATTTCCGGTTAAATGATATAACATAACCGGTCTAAATTTTAACCGGTCACTTGTTTAACAGGTCACGCCATTTTTTAGCCGTTTTTTTTTAGGCGCTGCACAACAGAAGTTCCCTAGAAATTATAAGGTATTTTACCTAAAAATCACGTAACATTTAAATATTACATGTCAGACAACCTTTTTCCAAATATTACTAAGCTACCACCCTTTCTGACAAATTGAGAATCATGAGGCGCGCCTTCATAGGGTTTTATTCGAGCTGGTGCCACAGTGTTAAACCCCATATCATGAAGTGCGCATTTATTAAGAATCAGACAAGTGGCAGAAGGCACAAATCATAATATGCGCCTTACATTTAAATCTCAACCATCCCACCTTAAATACCGCTCGGCCCCCCCCGTCCCTCTTTCTTATAAATACCCCCTCATGTAACACTCATACCACAAAAAAAACACTATATTTTTTCTTCTATATAGTTCTATCAAGTTTTAAGTATAGTTATCATTTTAGAAACTAAATTTATTATATTATAATCATTTAATACTTTATTATTTATTATATTTATTATACTATATTTTTATTGCTTTTTACAATATAAAATGGCAGGTGGGTTGTTGCGTTTAGATGAGAATCATATATCGAGTCATTTTGCCGATATGATAATAATTTAATTTTTGTTATTTTATCTATTATTAATTTTATTCATTTATTTTTAGTATTAGTTTATATTTTAATTTGTATACTATTTATTTAATTAGGTGAATGATCATATATTATATCCATTTATTCGTAACGCTAAATTAGAGATACTAAGTTGTGTCTGGTCGTATTTAGCTGAGGCTGAATTCGGTTACATGCGAAATATGAAAGGCACTGTAACCATTAATCAAATCCTATTTTACACTGATTAAGAGGTGGAGACCAGAGACACATATTCTATCTTTCCGTGTGGGGAGTGCACTATTACGCTAGAGGATGTTTCCTTACATTTGGGGCTTTCGGTAGATAGGGATGTTATTTCTGGGTGTGGCGGATGGTGATTGGCATTCCTTGTACGAGGAGTATTTTGGAGGTATCCTGCCTAGTTTCAACGGTGGTTCGAATATCGTTATCACGGTTGGCTAAAAATTTTCGACGGTTGAGTGACGACTGTTTCGAGGATCAGACTCAATATTCACTCGGGCTTGCATATTGCAACTCATAGGAGGGATCTTGATGCCGATAAATCTCGCAACCAAGTTCATTGTATATGGTTGCGTCTCGCATATTTTCGAGTTGTCAATTCATTTGAGGCTCCGCGATTTTGACATCTCTGTATAGAGAAATGTGTCGAGCAACTAATTATCAAAAAATTCTATCAGCAGATATCTACTTCTGCAATCATGGACGTGGTATCGCCTGCCCTTTTTATATACAGTCGTGAAAAACACGTTCTTCCCGTTATTTGAGGTAATTTCAATACTGAGTTTGTATAAATATTTTTTTTGAGTATATAATGAATTTTGTTTTACACTGAATAGGTGGTCATCTATAAGGAAATATATTGTGATATACCAGATGAATTGGAAGAAATTCGGTTGCTCATTGATCAAAAGGTTGGTACAGAGGTGTGTATTTAAATTCATTATTTACCTTTATTTATCGTTATATAATTAGAATATTATTTTTATAAGGATTATATATATTTGTTTTAGTTTCAATTGGCTCTTTATTCTACTGAAGAAATGAGGCGTTGCATCTCATCTCATTTTAGTGGCCCATTAGATGTATGGATGGGGTGGTCCCTTTGATATGTTATGCTATTGTCGAGTGGCATCATATGGCGTGCTCCGCCAATTTGGTTTCGTACAATCTATTCCTGAAGTACCTAGGAATCTCGACAATATGCATAACATCGATAGACGAGCCAAAAGAAGTCAATTGGCTGATGAAGCCATCGTGGGTAATGATCTGGGAGGATCGACATGGACACATTCCCCGTAGGGGTCAATTTATATGGATCATTATTAATTGTGGATGACTATATCAGTGGTTTAACACGAACGGAAAGTGTTCATATTTTTCAAAGAACCACGAGGTGAGAGCATTCATCGGCAAGAAAAACGTCCACCGTAACAACTCATCGTCCTCCAACTTATGGATGTAGAGCAAGCGCTTCCGACTCGTCCTCAACTGCAACACTGGAGCCATCACAACATCCACCAGTTATATTCCGCAAGCATTTTAGATTCCACTGCAATCATTTCAAATGGCATCGCAGTCGTTTTCGATGCCACCGTAACCATTTCAGATGCCACCGCAACCATTTCAGATGCCACTACCGCAGGTTTTATGATACCTTCTGGCGGATATACTCATATGCTTATAGATCTAACGTGGTCTTCATATGCTGCTTATTTGGCGAGTGATGCTTTACCAGAGATACAAACACCTCTGTTTAATTTTCACATTTATCAATCGATGTTTTCGTTGTTTTCATAGTTTTCAATGAGCAGTGGGATGATTAGTCATACACCTTCAGTGTCTTATTGTATGGAGGTACTATATCGTCATTCGTCCCTCATCAACAAAATGTAGATGCTACTGTGCTGCTATTATTGTTGCTGCTGATGATGATGAGAGTGAGGAGGAAAAACAACTTATACGAAGAAATCATCATCGCAATAGACAGTCACCGCCTGTGGAACATTCAAGAAGACATCGATAGACTTATTTTATTTATTTGTTTCTTAATGTTTTATTTAATTATAAACTTTTTTTATTTGTTTCTTAATGTTTATTTAATTATGGACTCCTTATTTATTTTGTTTCTTAATATTTTATTATTTAATTATGAACTTTTTATTTATTTGTTTCTTAATGTTTTTATTATTTAATTTAATTTTTTATTTTATTTCTTAATATTTATTATTTAATTGTTTTAATTGAAACGTTTGTATTATGTTTATATTTAATTATTTTATTATTTAGTTTGTAATGTTTTTATTTAATTTTTAATTGAGTAACACATTAATTAAAAGTAAACAAAAATGAAATAAACAAACTGAGGCTTCATAAACAACAATTACATTGTCACAACATCAACAATTACGTGATGATAAAAGAAATGAACATTTTTCTATTATGGCATAGGTTTCTATAATGCCCATATCTTTGTTTTTCTTGGACGTCTCTCGAATATCCATATCAAATGAATTCAAGTGGAATTTGGACGACTTGTCTCCCTTAATAAGAACGGATATGGTACAATCGGAAGCCAATTCTGAACCTCATATGGGTCTTTCTCATTACCTATGGGGGAACTCAAATTTGTATACCTTAAATACTTTAGAAAGTCGGTATATGGGATCCACAAAAAGATATAGTCTTGACGGGTATAAGAATAAGCTATTATGACATGGTAACATGGATATTTCAGAGCTTGAAAAAACCCATAGTCACACCCATCAGTCTTGTAGAGTAACTCTGAACGAGTTAGCTTCAATCCATGAAGTGATCGTGGCATTTTGTGACCGAATAATTCAGGGTTTGAGAGAAGCTTGTTACAGAATTCTATTTGATGCAAATCTTTTTTTATAGATCTGCAACTAATCTTGGGTGATAAGTATGGTCGTTTTGCATCCAAGTTAGAGCTTGTCCCGAGCTTTGCAAAAAGTGCCCCAAACGAAAAAAAATTCGTTTTAACCAAGATGTTATGGTAATGGTGAGCCCCCTTTAAGGTTAATTGGGTAGCCTCATCCAGTTGGACGTCTATGTCCATATCTATATCCATCATATGTATTTTTCCATATTTTTTGTTGATGAGGTTGATGTAATTATACCCTTGTTCATTTTTCCTTGCAAATCTTGAAGCTGGACTCAAATTTGAGGTAATAGTTCAAACCTAAGTGTCAAATGTAGTACTTACTGTTAAATTCCAATAAAAAATGAAAATGATTGAGAATAAAATTAGACATTGTGACATACCTATGCACACAAGTAATTGGTGCTCATCATTCTTCTTCAACTTTTCAACTTTCCAAGATAATTTGTAGTAATACCTATGTCGGATACAATGCCAATGTTGGACATAGGGTGGTTGCCACATTGGACACAAAGACTCCATTGTTGTTTGATCCCAGCTCTCCGCGATTTGAAATGATAGATTTTCCCCCTCGTGACAATAGTAAGCGTAAGTTTTTGAGAAAAAAGCTCAAGAATATGTATATTCTCCTTCAACAAGGGTAAAAACAACTGGAAGAATGTTCCGATTACCATCTTGGACAACTTCCAATAACAAAACTTGTTTTATTTTCCATACAAGATGTCCCATCAATTTGAATCACAAGCTTGCAGTATTTCAACAACTTAATGCACTGTGGGAAGTCCAAAAAATCCAGTAGAATTGGCATCGATAGCAAAGCATCGATTATTTTGGTATGCATGTCAAGTTTCAAATTCCACTATTGTCCAGGATTCAGTCTGCACACTACCCTAAACCAACTTTGATAGTTCATTGTAAGATGAATCCCATCACCATGAAGTTTAATGGTATTCTACTTTGCCTTCCATGATTTCCTGTATGAGACGATGTCCATATTGAGATTGTATAGCTGAAATCACACCATAA